>NC_038244.2:18944640-18955840 GCF_000004515.6 Glycine max
CATCACCGAAGAATATTAGCTATTTTGTATAAATACTATTTCTAAGTCATGATTAAATTATATTTTTTTAAAAGGGTTATATTATATTCTCTTACGTTTTTCTGAGGACAATATGTCACGTCACTATAAATGCACTACAATGGGATAAGCACTTACGAATAAAGTTAATAAATAAATATTTAATAATTGTAGTTAATGTAGAGATAGCAAAATAGAAAATAGAAGTAGGTGTTGATGGTCGTGATTGCGGGTAGGTATTCTGTTTCTCGTTTTTTATTTTCTTATTTGAATATTTCAATCTTATTATTATTTTTGTTGGAAATTTCGATATTATTTAATAATACAATATGAATATTCTTTCAAAACAAAATACAATATGATTATATTAAAGAGACAAAAATAAGTATTAAATTCTATAGTTAATTTTAACAAATTCATATTTGATTTGTATATTTTTCTTTTTATTATTAATTTATCATCATATCATATTATTTAATAACATGAGTGTTAATCGTGAAAATTATACTTATTTTTCAAAAAAAAATATTATTATAATTAAGTAATTTTTAGTAAATGATTCTATTAATAAATAAATATTTAAAGATGAAACATAAAATATTATTAATTATAAATTATTTTTAGTCAAATAAAGAATTTCATAGTTTTAACTTATGGAAAAAAAATTTTAATACTTAATACATATAGTGATAGTGATAGTGATTTTGATGAAAATATCCATAAATAATTATAATTATATCATATAATGGTTTGTAATATAGTTTCTAAGTAAATTTTATAATAGTGTTTCGATTAAAAGTTAATCTCAATAATCATAGTAATTATAATAATGAAACATAAGTAGGGATTGAAAAAAAACAAAAGGTTCAAGAAAAAATAGAAATTGTAAAAAGTAAAAGGTTTTAGAAAGATGGAAAAATAAAATAAAGAATCATGAATTCATTAAAAGTGTGAATAAATACATGCACGATGACCTTATGAAGTCAATTTTGATGTGTTTGGAAAGTTAAGTAATAATGATTCAACCCACCGAAAATCAGCTTAAATTCTATTATTTTGACACGTATACAACAATATTTTTAAATACATAAATCTAATGTTATTTGATGTTTTTGTATAATTTCTTTCATAATTACTTCAATTGATATTTCAAATTTCAAAATGATCTTGTTTCTAAGTGTTTTCCAATCCCACATGCCTCAAATAGAGTCATTGAAAACATTAATTTCTATTGAAATAAATTTCTTCGATAACATATTTAACTTCTCAAATTTTATTTCACATATTGATTACTTTTGAATGCACTCTTCTTTTCCCTCCAAGATAAGTTCATCAAAATTATAAATTTTACATAATAGAGATAACAATGAAAAATTCAAATCGAGTTTTATAAATCTTTTTGAGGATAAGATATGTTAATGATTATGATTATATCATAAAAAATTGATTATGATTATACACATTTCAAACACAAAATAACTATTTTTATGATTATATCATAAAATAATGATTATAATTATACACATTCAAAACATAAAATAGCTATTTCAAAAAAGTATGATGAAATTATATATTAATGATGTTATTTATTATTATTTTTATTAAGATATTAGTGCATAGTATTTATTAATTTTATTAATGATTAATATCTATTGAAAAACTTTGGTGATAGCTAATCACTGAGTTTGCTCTTTCAATCAAGATTTTTTTCTTCTTTCAAAAAACTCAAATATGAAATCTCCTTTAAGAGAATGAGTCTAATATCACTTAAATTAATAATTTATTAATAATATCATTAATTAATTTAAAAGTATATCTCATTAATTTTTAAAGAAATATCATATTAATTTAGTAACTGTCATAAATTATGAAGGACGAAGTCGAAGACAATATAATCGAAGTTGGTAAGATTTGTCACACGATGATAACAATATCAAATGCAGCATGCATTTACTTCAGACTTATTGCAATATTTTATTATTTCTTACTTTACAATATTGCTAGCATGACATATGTTTCATTAGTAAAGTTAAGACATATTAATTATAAGTCTCAACAAAATTTTGTAATAATTTTTATAAATGATATACTAATTAAAATCTACCAGAAACTAAAATGTAGAAATTTTTAATCCACATAATGCAATTTTATATTAAGAAAATTTTGTTAAATAATAAATATTTCGTACATAGTATAGATATTTCATATAAATTTATTATTTACTAAAATTAAATTTAAGATAAAAAAGTTTGATTTTATTAACAAAAAATATTTTATTTATAGTAAAAAGTATAAATTAAAAATTAAAATATAAACATTAGAAAAAATAATTTTGTTAAATTAAATTAATTAATAAAATAATATTTTACTTGTAATTTACAAAAAAGCTGCTATATTTAAATGCTAATTGATCTAATAAATTTTAATATTTTAGTACCGTTGCATATGTGTTACTTTTTGTTTTTAATTTTTACAAATGTGTTACCTTTTGATTTTATTAATTTCTTGCAAATATTTCAATTTTTAATTTTAGTTTCTAATGATGTGACACTTTTAATCATATCATTATTTATTGACTTGGTATTTTGGATGATGTGGCATATGATGACGTTAGAGGATCAATAATGTATAGTTGCTTGTGAGTTTTTTCATAATAATTTTGTGAGTATTACAATTCAAAATAGATATAAGAATTTTAAATAAAAATTTACTTTCATATTAAAATTGTTAAAGTAAGTATTTAAATTAATATTATGGATCTGCTTAAAAATATATTATTTGTGATAATATATTGTTAAATAACTTAAAGTCTTGTATTTCAATGGAAAAAAACTTTAACAATATATGTTGCTTAAAGTTAAATGTATATGTAAACAGCTGTTATTACAGTTGCACTTAATGATACGTACTACGAGCAGGACTAAAAAAATAAAAGTACAAAAAAATAAAAAATCCAAACCAAATCATGTTTATTTTATAGAAATTAAAAAGTTATAAGTAAGCTTTCTTTTATATTGTCAGTAAATGTACTATTTAATTTATTCATATATTATCATAAAAGCTTCTTCTTTTTTTCCCCATTTTAGTTAACATGTTCGATGATTAACCAAGACACGAGCCAACTGATATAAATCTAGTAATCCAAAAGTATTGTCTATTAAATTATCGTGCAGAATTTGAAACAAGTTAAAAGCACTAGACAGTGCTCCCACCACTGATTGCACACCGAGTAAATTTCAAAAGCAAATTTAAAAATAAGAATGCAAGTAACACGTGAACATTGGCGTGTTTAGAATTTTTTAAGTAGTATTTAAGCTTTAGTAGTTGGTGTAAATTATTTTAGGGTTAATTACTTTTTGGTTTTTGAATTCTTAAAAAAAGTTATTTATGATCTCTAAATAAAATATCAATCGGTCATAATTGATGATGTTTTTATCCATTATTATTTTCGGTCCCTCCATTAAGTGTATTCGTTAACTTATGATGATGTGATGGTAACTGTGAGTTCCAGGTTTTAAAATTTTGCAGCAATTCATTTTCTGGCGGTTTAAACCGCCCAAAATTGCTTAATGAGGGATTTAACAAACATACTCTTGTTTGAAAAAGCACCTGGAAGTTTATCAGATCTGAAACAAGTCTTCATGGACAGCTGCACCTTCAACGACACTGTATCAGGAAGATCAAAGGACCACATCTCTGGTTCTGTGGATTCATTGACCAATGCAATCGAAGCCACAGTGGTGGATGAAGAATCCTAGGACCTATGAGCTAAAAGATTGAATTGATTGATGACACTTTATTGCAACAATATAAAAGATTGTGACGGTTCTCTTTCTAAACTATTTAATCACAACCATCTTAATAATATCACATTGAGTAATCATCTTAATATCACGACAGAATTCTAGGCACAACTCCTAATTGTTATAATTTACTTTGCTTATCTCATTCCAGAAAGATTCACTAGTTCAAAGCAGCAAAAGAAAATAATAAATTAACCAAAATTGAGAAGACTAAACTTAGAACCAGTAAAAGCAATTTACCATTATAACATACTTCCTTGTCTCATTGAAATGGGTTTGGTCAAATAATTAACATAGGATTAAGTTCATGTACAATATAACAATGACTATCAATACAGTTTCATTTTCCTCAAAAATAAAAAATCAATACATGTATTATTTAATCACCAATGGACGACAAATTACTGTCTTTAAGAACTAAACTAAAAAAAAAAAATTATCTTATAAATGAGATGCATAATTTAAAATTGTAGTGATAGAAACCCATGCTAATGTAGTGAAGACAAACTTCTGCCAACTAAGTGATGAAAAAAAAATGCTAGTATATATCTTCAAGGCAAATACATGTATAATGGCCTAATGGGAATTGGGGCTATAACATTAGTATGAAAAAAAGTTCAAGATTACTCTGCTTTATATATATGATTGTAATTTTGCATACTTGCTATATCTTGATCAAAAGTAATTGTTTTAAAGACCGAATAGAAAAGCAAATTAATATTCAGTAGTGGTTTCCATACGTTACATAAGACATGAAAATTGAATGAAAAAGAATGTAATAAAGAAAAGGTAATGATACTAATAATTTAACATAATTAACCGTGATACGTGTTTCTTAATTAAATGATTAAGAGTTAGAATCTTGTTAGAAGAAAAAGTGTGTATTTTTAGTCTTTGACGAGGATTAATTATCATTTTTAAAAATTATTTCGTATCACCATAAGAAATGAAAATAGAAGAGAATGCAACGATAAGAATGGGAGGATGGGAAGCAAAAGTGACAGACACACAAAACCGTCCCATATTGCTCTTGTTGAGAAGATAAACTAATAGAGTACCAATCAATTCCTTGGTACCCTAGCCAAGAATTCTAACACACCTGTTATAGAAAGAAAAAAAAAATAGCATCACCACCCCCAAAGACAAACAAATACGATGCAAAAGATGACAGATGGAATACCATAGCTTACCTCTTGTTCACTGCTTAATCTTTCCTTCAAAATCCAAGTAAAAATTGATAATTAGTAAATTGATTAAATTAAATACTAAAAAAAATAGATAGATGGAATACCATAGCTCATGTGACAATGGCAGTCCATCCATGAATTAAAAACAAGATAGAGAGCAGGTTCAAAATTAATTTTATCCAACTTAACTTTAGTGCATGTCTTAAATTTCAAATTATATTGATTGATTAATATTCCAATCTGAAACAAGTATTATTTTAACATTTTTTCTGTTCTAATTTATCTTTTGTTATACATAATGTAATCAAAGGTTTTCTGCCTGGGATTCAAGAAGACGAAATCTAGGGTAAAAAAGGTGGATAGGTCTCCCACCATGGGAGAGCAATTTTAAGCCATTGAACGTATTAACTTTTAAATAAATGGCTGAGATTTTTCTATTTTCTATTCTCTTTTTCTCTTTTTTTCTCTCTCTGTCCAAATACCATTCACTTTCTCATCTATTGTAATTTCCCTCATCTCTTTCCCTAGACTTACATTACATATACTCTGCTACTGCTGCGCTGGTGGTAGTAAACACCAAAAGTGAACACACATCACCTGAAGAATATATTTTTTATCGGTGGAAATTAAATACAGTATTAAAAGATTTACAATAGGTATATATCCTGTCCAATCAATTAAACTAAACAGCTTCAGTACCTCCGGAAGAATATAACAAGCGACCTGCATGTCACTGTTTCGGTGTCCTAGGCCACGCTAGCACACACACGAGTGCTCAAGAACGCGTGTTCCAGAATGAACTCAGTATTGACGATATTTTTGTTCTTGTTCTTTTATTTTATTCCTTCTAATATATATTTTTATTCTAATCTTTATAATATTTTGTATTAATCTCTTTCAAAAATATTTTATAAGAACTTTCACTAATAACAAATGATCTAGATATTTTAGGAACTAAAACAAAATAACAAATAAAATTATTATTTCATTATAAATTCAATAAAAAAAATAGAAATTCAAAATAAAATTCACTAATTTATCAAACACTTAAATCATATCTAAGTCTTTCTTAATTGCCCTTTTTCTTTATTTTGAAAACAAGTCATTGGCTATACAATTTTATTTGTTGTATTGAATTAAAGATGGAAATTTCCAAACAGTTTGCATGATCTTTGAAGTTGTATATCAAGAAGATTTTTCATCAAACACAACATTTTATATAAATTATCAAATTCAAATATGCATTCCTTTATTAATCGGCCATAGGGTGCCAACATAAATTAATAAGACACACAATTCTTTTTTTTTTTTTTTATCATTGAGACACTTAGTTCTAACTAGCTTAGAATTACTATAATTTATTTAAGGTTTTTTTTACCATTCTAGATTCTCTCTCCTTAAAATTCTCAATCTACACCCATTTCATTTATTTTGCCCAAAATATACCACTTCAACGTGCCTTGTGGGAAGTCGGTTTGGCCACCCCGACTTCCCTGCTTCATCCTTTTTTTGTGTTTTAAATTAAAATATTATATTATATAAAATTATTTTTAATTAGTTTTAAAATTATTTATTTATTAAATTAATTTTTCTAGGTTGATTAAATTAATTTTATTATTAAGAAAATGATATTATTAAATATAATTATTTTTGTTATATTATTTAATTTATTTAAGATATTTTTTAGGTGAATATTTGTTTTAAAATCTGAATTTTGTATAATAATTTATTTATTTTAGTAAAAAATTAAAATTTTTAATATAATTATTTTACTAAATATAATTAGTTTGTTTATGTCATTAGATTTAATTAAAAATGATAATACTTTTTGTTTAACAATTTATCTATAGAAGAACATTACACTTCATTATTAATAAAATACTTAAACAATCACAATTGGCTAACGGAAAACTTAAGATCAAGATATGTTAAGACAATTGTTTATGTTATGATCATGTTGTCGGAGACGTGCTAAAGGTGTTATCACAATCCAACTATTGGAAACGATTTTGCACAATAAAAATTTTGGCTATTTTTAGCAAACTAGCAATTGAAACATCATTAGTTTTGTCATATTTGTGTTGTAATTATATTTTTTAATATGTTTCATTATTCTCGATTATCATTTCAGTTACTACACTTTGAAATTCTATTGTATAAGACAGATGTATCAATTATTTTTTCATGGTATTTTTTAAATTTATTTTAATACTACTAACTAATTTTCTTATTTTTTAATTAACAAACATAAAAAAAAACATCAACACAACATAAACTTAACTAAAAAATTACATACAACATAACTAAAAAATTATACTCTAATTTTATCCAATTTTTATATTTATCTTTATTTGTATATTTCTCTTAAAAAATTAAAAAACAATATTAAAAAAATTAATTTAATAAATAAGTAATTTTAAAACCAATTAAAAACAATTTTATATAATATAATATTTATATTTTATAATATTTTAATTTAAAAATAAAAAAAAGGGTCATAAATGCAACATGCAGTGTCACATTGGCAAATTTTGCAGGCACAGCAGAACATGTAGCAATGGTCACAAAAGCAACCATTTATTTGAAATACATGGAAGATACTCCATACATAGACATCACTTTAACATAAGTCAAGTTCCAACATGTAAGTCCTCAACCAGTGTGTACAATTTAAAAAAAAAAAAAAAAAAAAAAAAACTAAACATAATGAAAACTAGTGTACAACAAAATATATAGCAACTAGACCACACAAGATTCACTAGTGACTAGATTGGGTACCCAAGCAATAGCCTTGTTGCCAACAAAATGACAAACAGGCACGGTTCCAGTCTTAACTTTGAGAACTTCATAAACCACAATAGGATCCATGCCTCTTGTATCATGGTGGCAAATAGTTAGTGCCTTAGCTTTAGTTCCATCAGATGCTACCAAAGGAACCATATAAGTTGTTGTTGCATTGATTTGGTGGCAATAAAACACAACATTTTCAAAGTTGAGTCTATGACACATAACAGCTTTTTCTCCAATTTTGTTCACTTCCTCAACAACATATTGATCGTGATCTTGGGCAAAGGAACTTGAAATCGCCTTAATATTCTTCCCAAGTTTCGAAATGGCGAAACCCATCATTGATTGCAAGGATGTTGCACAAAACTTTTCTTCTCCTTTAGCAGCTGCTTTCCCACAAACCTCGTCAAGATTATATCTCTCTTCTACTTTTGCGTGTAACCATGCTCCAAAAGGTTGACTTGTTGTTCTAGCCCATGAGCTTATTGTGGAATTTTTTGTATCATTGTGCTTGTGGAGGCCCAAGTGCATTATCTTGCGAGGATGAAGGTCATGCTCAAAAAAGAGAGTCCAATACTGCTTCTCTTCTTCGACTTTAATAGGCATATTTGTTTTAGGGGCTGCACCATTATAGACATAGTAACAAATAAGAACAACTATACAAATCTTCCTTATACTACCTCCTTCCTTTAACGTAAGAGTCTTATTTTTAATTTTGTTTGTTTTTTTATAAGATATTTTTTATTTTATCTTTTACATTAATTATTTTTTTTTACTAAAATATCCTTAGTTATTTTGTATTAACTCTGGTCATTTTTATAAGTAACAAGTGGAGTGTAAAAAGATAATTGCATTATATCTCTTAGAAGAATTGGACAAAAACACTATCACAATTAATTAATTAATTAGGTAGAAATAATTAAGTGGAAAGAGAAATAATGGGTTTCAAAAAAGTGTAAGTTAATCTTTTCTTATAAGAGTGTAAGTTAATCTTTTCTTATATGTGTGTAAGAAATGATCAATGAGTAATTTATCGGATCAAAATCACCAAATTTATAAAATTAAAAAAACCAAATATTATAGTAAAAAATTATCCAAGACTAAAATTATAATTTAATATTATTTTAAATACCGTACCTAGAATGATTTTTAATTAGTAAATAATATACAATACTTTACACCGACAATGAATGAAATTAAACTTATTATGGGAATGAAAGAAATAAATCATAAATGTATAAGATTAAAATTTAAAAGCTGTGTAACATTTTTAAAGGGAAATGGTATCATATGTTGCTTGATACCTGGAAAGATAGAAAAAAGAGAAAAATATAGATATAATTGATAATATAATATGATGAAAAGTGAGAGATAGAAAGAGATAATGGTGATGATGAGTGCTTATAATGGAGTGTTTGCAGTAGAGAAGTGTTCACATGGTGATTAATCTTTTGTTAAACAGTCAAGACATCAACTAAAATTTAGTACCTGATCAAATAAGCAAATAGCCTAAACATTACACACCTGTAAAAAGATTGAATCGAAAATCAACATAAGAATAATTTGTGTAACTTACAAGGCAACACTAGATCCCAGAGAGGCTTGGGCAGACGAGTGTTTGGAAAAACGGAGTGCCAATAATCTTTCGCGGATTGCGACGCATCAGCTCCCTTGAGAGTTACCTGCAAAAGAATGTTCAGATTAAGATCACATATCAATTTTTTCTTTGATTTACAGTGTTATTTTTTTAAAAGGAATTAACACAGTATTACTTAGTAATAGTATTTTCGATTCAATAAAAAAATTGTAACCACAACCTCAAACAGCTCCAAAAAAACTTAATCATCCAACTCGGAGTAGTCCAATGATGAGTGATGGTTAAAATGAATTTTTTTTTTTTTTTACTTTAAATAAAGAAGATATATATTAGATTTTTTGTGAAGTGATTTTCTTTTGCTTTATAAAAGCTAGTAAAAGTATATATTATCAGTAGGCCTAAAACTTAAGTTTTACCTGTTTTATCTTGAGTCAGTCTCACCCCAACTAAAACATCTATGTATATATTTATACTATTAATAAAAGAAATATAATATTTTGGTGTACACATTTTATCTCTCAAATCATCTTTAAAAAAAAAAACACATTCACATCTTAAAAACTATCCAATATTATTTATTTTATTACTTTTATTTCTCAAAAATTTTAGAGAGGCACGAAGTGCCTTTCCCCGGTGCTAATAACATTCTTGGTAATAACCAAATCTGAAATTGAGTTTCTTATTAAATTAACAATCATAAACTAAAAAGAGTGAAGACATATATAATGGGGGCAAATTAAACCAACAAAAAAATGATATCTTTTTAATTTTTTATGGCATAGAAAATGGCAATCTAAAGCACGTAATAAAGTGGTGAAGTTAAAACAGTAAAAAATGATGAAACAAAGATGGAAGAAAATAGCTTACACATAATAAAGCTAAAACGATTAGATGTCCAATCTCCATTATATGGTATGAAACGGAAGATTGTAGAAGGCAATTGAGTGTATGGTATAAGGTGCATGACTCATGATATATATAGCGAACTCAATTGACACTTATTGGTCTTCGTAATACATGCGTATTGTCCATATTCAAAATAAAACTCCCTTATTTTATATCCTGACAACTAAAGGTGGGTCAACTTTACACGACTTTTTTATAATGTTAAATTAGATGCGTATAGGTTTGTTAAATTAGTTATTTGATTCGTATAGGTTTATGCCATGATTTTTTAGTTTTTATAATTTATATTTTAATTTTGTTAATTTTTATAGTTTAAAAATGATTTTTTTAGTCTTTGTATTTTAATTTTTTTTTAGTTTTTATAATTTGAAAGTGATATTTTTATTTTGTATAATTTATATTTTAATTATTTTTTAGTTTTTATTACATAAAAATATATAAAAATAATTAACTACAAATTAATTATAAATTATTTTTTTATTATAAATTATCTTGTGATAAATTAATTACCAATTACTTATTAATATTTTTGTAATTAATTATAATTGATAATATTAGTTATGGTAAGGACTAAAAAGAAATTAAAATATAAAGTATAAAAATTAAAAATATTACTTTCAAACTATAGGGACTAGAAGAGAATTAAAATACAAATTATAAGGACTAAAAAATTGCTTTTAAATTATAAGGACTAAAAAATAATTAAAATATAAACTATAGGAACTAAAAAAATTATTTTAAATTTATAAGGACTAAAAGATACAAATGATAAAATTATAGGAATCAAATGACTAATTAAACATTTTTATTATTATTATTATTGTCAGAAAAAGTTTAAAAGTTCATTTTTATGTAGGTTTGGTAGGGTAAGATATTTTAATTAATTTTTAATTTTTTTATTA